>NC_070649.1:12177060-12184560 GCF_947347685.1 Pleuronectes platessa | reverse complement strand
CACCAGTGTGAGCTCCGGCCACATGGTGTCATTAACATAGACTCCATTTTGGATAACGCAAGTTAAACCACCATTTTGAATCTATTATTGCCACGCCTCCTCTCTCCCTCTCTTCCCATTCTGGCTCTAAATTCATAACGGCTCCGCCATCTTGTTTTGTAGTCAATCCACCATTTTGAGAGTTTTTAGGCCTTGATTCCACGAATCATGATCGGCCGCCATCTTAGATGTGACGTCACCAAGTGACTGCGTCATCGCCACGCCCCCTTCTTTTTCTCTCTCTCTCTCTCGCTCTCTCACACACCCACACAGACACACCCACACAGACACACATTGATAGACACAGACAGATACACACACACAGATACACATAGAGGAATACATGTGTTTTTCTAAATTGTGATAAGCGGCTGCTGTTGTTATCTTTGAAATATGGGAGTTTGTTAAAATGATGAATCATTAAATAACACTAACTTTATTTCACATGCATACACATAGACACACACACACAGAGAGACACTTTGACACAGACACACACACACACACCGAGACAGACATACATAGGTAGACCGCCGGTTTTACATGTATTTTTCTGAATTGTGATAAGTGCTGCTGCTGTGTTTATCTTTGAAATATCGGAGCTTGTTAAAATGATGAATCATTGAATAACATTAACTTTATTTCCCCTTTTTAATAAATGCTTTTGTAATTAAAGTATCTGTAGTCTGTGATTATTTGTGCATATGTATGTGATTGCAGCTGAATTATGATTGCCTGTGCTCGAACTTAGTAGCCTTCACTGTTAATTAAATAATTATTAATATTAAATATTGAGATTATTGATTTGACATTTATCATTATGAGACTGATATTTATAGATTGTATCGTTGGTCCCTGTAACCAGGGTGGTGCCCCGCGACAATAAGCAATGATTACAGATTTGTATTATTCTTAATTTGATAATTTTATTGTTTTCATTGATTATTTTAACTATTATTAATGGATAACCGTATCATTTCGAATTAAATGTGTTACATTTCTTAATTAATAGCTTTATCATTTTTGATTATTTTTAAGAAATAATTGTTATTTTAATAATCATATTTCATGATTATTAATAATTAGCCAACGTCAATTCTACTCCTACTATTGCACAACATAAATGGTGCCCCCGTGTGAGGCATTCTAACTCCAGCTGTATCATAATACTGTACAATAATCCAGATTCATTTTCCCCCAGAAATGAATTTTCGAAGAAAAAGATATTAATTAATTTTTTTTTTTCCTTCCAAAATTTTTTTTTTATCCCTCCCAACATAAATGGATCCCCGTGTGAGGGCGGAACGCTTCACGCATGCAACATAAATGGTGCCCCTGCGTGAGGCTATCTAACTCCAGCTGTATCATAATACTGTGTACAATGATCCAGAAATAATTTTGAAAGTTATTTCTCTGCAAATAATTTTTTTTTTAATTTCTAAATTCCCCTGCACCTATACTCGTGCCTTGCGTATCTGTGGTTGGCTGCAGAGTGCAATCGGTGGTTGTGTATTCGCGATGCACAATATTTATGATTAATCTCTTAAAGAGAAAAATAATTTTGGAAATTTATTTCTCTTTGAATTTTTTATTTGTAAATCCCTTTGCACCTGTGCCAAGCAGGTATACTATTGCCTTGTGTATCCGTGGTTGGCTGCTTATTGCATATTAGTGGTTGTGTCATCTCAATGCACAATAATTATAATTAATTTTCTTAAGAGAAAAATAATTTTGGAAATTTATTTCTTTTTTTGAATTTTCTTTATTCTTAATTCCCCTTGCTAAGCAGGCGTTGTGTATAGCTATGGTTGGTTGCTGACTACGTTTCAGTAGGTTAGTAATATTTTTATAGGAGATTTTCTGCATGCTTTTTAATTTTAAGGAAACAAACTAGATTTGAGAGACTAGTTTTGTTGAGACTAGTTGTTAACCAACTAGGTCTAAAGGATTGAGCCATCGAGCTATCCTGCATAGCGCTACTATATAGACACAGAGTGAAGCTCACCTGTGCATCTTGTGTAGTGTTTATTAAATTTTTATCCGCTTTTAACCTAAGCAAGCTTGAGCGGCCCACCAGGCTCTTTTCGCACTCAGAAGATGAGTAGCATGGACCATCCTGGGGCAAGGGCTCCCTCAAGGCCAGACGACATGTCAGAGACAGTCGCCAGTCTGAGCAATTTTTTATAGAAATGCTATAATTGAGTTTTTGTCCGCTTTTATCTAAGCAAGCTTGAGCAGCCCACCAGGTGTTTGCGCACTCAGAAGATGAGTAGCATGGACCACACTGGGGCAGGGCTCCCTCAGGACCAGACGTCCTATAAGAGACTGTAGCAGTCTGATCAATTTTTCTAGTGATGAAGTGAGTGAGTTGAGTGAGTATGATTTAAGTACCTGTGATCGTAAGATTAAAGAACTGTCCATTCACCTGATCAACCCCACTGGCCCGCATCCAAAAATACCCCATGCTCTGGGTCAACTGACACTCCTCTACCAGCAGAGAGCCGAGCTGCAGGCCCAAGAACATGCGAAGGAGCTCCAGGCCATGCAAGCAGCATGTCGAGCGGAGCAGGAGAAAAACTCCCACCTGCGGCATATCATCGAGACCCGCACAGAACAGGACCAGGCGGTGCAGGAGCACGAAGCTCTGCACGGAAGGTCAAAGGTCAGCAGAAAGGGGGGGCACAGTCAAACAGAGCTGCCCCCCCCCCCTCGAGCTGATATCCCTGATGACAGGGCCAGGAGCTGACGTCATTCCTGGTGGAGCCAGCGGAACAGAGACACTGGGAGAAAAGCTGCGAGCACAGCTACGCAACCTTCTTGCAGAGGAAGCTTTGCTCTGGAGAGCCAGACACACCCAGCAGTCGACCGCTCCAACCCCCTCAACACCAAAGGGGGGGGCCGGACTCAACCCCTAGACGTGCAGTGACCTGGGACCGCTATGAGGCACTCCAAATGCCTTTCCAGCGGACACACAGCATCCACTCCAGCCAGAAGGAACACATCCTGCACGGAGCCATGCTGATTCACACCACAACGACGGAAGGAATCCGTCCTGGAGGGCTGAAGGAGATTTTCCAGTCTGCCACTCAGGCAGGGGCGCACCATGACTCACGGTCGCGTCCTGGATGGTCCTCCACTCCCGGTGCAAGAGATGGTGGCCACAAAGATGAATACTGTGGCACACACAATTCAGAAGACCCTGATGACTCAGCACCCCCTCAAAGAGAGGAAATCTGCACCCGGCAGCTAGAGCCCCTTAAAAAAAAAAAAAAGACATTTATCGCTTCGACCCAGACAACCGAGGGTTCAACGAAGACGACACCGTGGTTCTGGCAGTTCAAATCCAACTAAATGTGGACCCGGCGCTGGAAGATGACAACTTTCCCCACGCCAAGATGAACCCCAGCAAAGAGAACCAGGAACAGCGACCCTTCCAACAGGGCGCCCCACAAAACCAAGGGGGTGAGGATTTCAACCAACCCCACAAACAGTTTCGACCTCAGCACCTGAATCCCTCTCAACAGAGGAGTAGGGGCTGGAACAGACGGAAACCCTATCAGTACCAGGAGTATAGATGTGGTGACCGAAATCCAACACATGGGATGCATCCTGGGACAGAGGAGTAAATACGGAGATGTGTGGATGAAGCAATGAGAGACATTGTGCCACATGTTCCTCCAGGCTCCACTGAGAGACCAGACACTGAACCCCGTTGGCGAAACTAGGAGCAGACGCCCTCCTTCTCCACTCCCAAAGATGACTTCAATGACGGGGAAGGACCAAGGCGCTGCCAGAAACCCCCTCTCACCTCCACATCTGAAAAGGGGGGGAAGAAATCCCAACTTTAAAACAAAAAAAACCGCTCAAACCACTCACTCCATCAATAGCTGCATGCTTTAGACCCTCTGTCAGTAAATTGTATAACGTAGTTCAGGTAGTGAACCTCCTTAGACCTCGTTGAGGATTTTGAAGTCGTTACCACTACGGTTGTGCAGCCCTCACGGGTACACTTGGCAATTCAGTCTTGGCAGTGAAATTCCAATATCTGTAGATCTGAAAACCTAGAAATAGGATTTATCATAAATTCACAGATTAGCGAACAACAGAACGTGACTCGCCGTTCTAAATGTTTTGGTTTGACAGGATAACACATGTTTACCTCAAAACACCAGCACCTACTCAAACATTTTCTTCTGTTCGTGTTTCCACTTTTCTTTCATCTGACTCTTCACCGAAATTCATTGGTATTTTAACAATAACTGCCGATAAGCATTATGTGAAATTGAAAGTGTGTGCCGTGTTTTAGAATATATGTTATTTAGCCTGTCTGCCCAGACAATTACCTCTCTCTGTTTAGACTCATGCCTCGAAGACATTTATGCCTCTCTGCCTCATAATGAACTAACTTTCACTGCTTCAACTCCACTCAAGGATTACCTCTCATGGATTATCACTGGACTCTCGACCATAGTTTGCCCTGGAGACCGGGGTCACAGCCCACTCTCCAGACCAAAAGGGGGACTGTTGGGCCAGAGCCCAGCGGGGTGCCAGCAGACACTGGAGCCGAGAGGAACAAAGGGTTGTTAAACTTTGGGCGGGAAAACATCCTCCTGCAGGCTCAAGAATCTCCCCCTGGTGGTGGAAAAATGTCCTGGGGTTTTTCCCAGAAGCCCCTGCTCAGTTCCAAGCCCCGCCCACTCAGATCCATTTCTGACACTCAATTGGCTTAAAGCCAGCATCATCCTATGACCAACTCCTCAAGGAGGAGGACCTCTCAGGTAGAACAAAACCACTGAGACCCCAATAATCGCTGCCATTTTTACCCTGCTCTGAAGACAACACCAGGCCCCCTTCGGGGCCTCTCAGCTGATTCAGTTGCTAACGGGGGCAACCTTAACTTTAGTTTATCAACCAGAGTTATTTTATTTTCATTTCTTTTATTTCTTTATTCAGTCGACGTTTTTATTTTCAAAAGGACTTTTGCTCTTTTAACTTGAAGAGGCCGCGCACAGGAACTCGCTCGCCGGTCGAGCATCACAGACTTTCTTTCCAAATCCACAGCGGCGTTACCGCTGTTCATCCCCTGCAGAAGCGCGAGATTCATTCCGCTGAGGAGCACGAGCTCCACATCCCTGAAGAAGAAGGACGACGTTCATCCCATCGAAGCAGCACGAGAAAATCCGCTGCTTGTCCGGTCCAGCGGCCGAAGACCGCTTGAGAGACCACGTGATTCACTGGCCCGACGCGCACGCACACCGCGAGGGTGGTACAGTAAGAGGCTTTATTGTCTGGGCAGATGTTAATATAATACGTAGCGTATTGTTTTTAATAATTGAACGTATTTGTTTTGTATGAGACCGCCGAGTCTCTAATGTTTAGCGGCGACTCGCCACTTCCGGTTTCCGGTTACGGCCTTGTGCCACAGTTTTTAAGCGCCGTGAGCAGCGTCTCCAGCTCATTGTGACCGTTTGAACAACTTTAAAGAGACTTTACCGGTCAAACCTCAGCACACAACGCCACTTCGGTGCTGAGTGGTAAAGTAAATGTAACTTGTTTCTGACGGTGCTTTTAAGAGCTTTGCTCCCTCCTTGTATGCTCTCTCTCTCTCTCTCTCCTTCTAAACCGACCTATATACACATCCGATCTGTATTTAGAATACAGTTCATGTAACATAGTTAAATCTATATTCAGAGAGGCTGGACACATCTGGAAGCCATGCGGCCGAACGCCAAAGCAGAGACAAAGAATTCTCTTTGTCTGAAAATCCCTTTGTGTAATTCATGTGACGACCACCAGTGTGAGCTCCGGCCACATGGTGTCATTAACATAGACTCCATTTTGGATAACGCAAGTTAAACCACCATTTTGAATCTATTATTGCCACGCCTCCTCTCTCCCTCTCTTCCCATTCTGGCTCTAAATTCATAACGGCTCCGCCATCTTGTTTTGTAGTCAATCCACCATTTTGAGAGTTTTTAGGCCTTGATTCCACGAATCATGATCGGCCGCCATCTTAGATGTGACGTCACCAAGTGACTGCGTCATCGCCACGCCCCCTTCTTTTTCTCTCTCTCTCTCTCGCTCTCTCACACACCCACACAGACACACCCACACAGACACACATTGATAGACACAGACAGATACACACACACAGATACACATAGAGGAATACATGTGTTTTTCTAAATTGTGATAAGCGGCTGCTGTTGTTATCTTTGAAATATGGGAGTTTGTTAAAATGATGAATCATTAAATAACACTAACTTTATTTCACATGCATACACATAGACACACACACACAGAGAGACACTTTGACACAGACACACACACACACACCGAGACAGACATACATAGGTAGACCGTCGGTTTTACATGTATTTTTCTGAATTGTGATAAGTGCTGCTGCTGTGTTTATCTTTGAAATATCGGAGCTTGTTAAAATGATGAATCATTGAATAACATTAACTTTATTTCCCCTTTTTAATAAATGCTTTTGTAATTAAAGTATCTGTAGTCTGTGATTATTTGTGCATATGTATGTGATTGCAGCTGGATTATGATTGCCTGTGCTCGAACTTAGTAGCCTTCACTGTTAATTAAATAATTATTAATATTAAATATTGAGATTATTGATTTGACATTTATCATTATGAGACTGATATTTATAGATTGTATCGTTGGTCCCTGTAACCAGGGTGGTGCCCCGCGACAATAAGCAATGATTACAGATTTGTATTATTCTTAATTTGATAATTTTATTGTTTTCATTGATTATTTTAACTCTTATTAATGGATAACCGTATCATTTCGAATTAAATGTGTTACATTTCTTAATTAATAGCTTTATCATTTTTGATTATTTTTAAGAAATAATTGTTATTTTAATAATCATATTTCATGATTATTAATAATTAGCCAACGTCAATTCTACTCCTACTATTGCACAACACTGAATACTCCCGATCTCGTCTGATCTCGGAAGCTAAGCAGGGTCGGGCCTGGTTAGTGCTTGGATGGGAGACTGCCTGGGAATACCAGGTGCTGTAAGCTTTTTTCCGCTTTTACCTGACGTATTTACATGTATAAATAAGGCTCAGTGGGTGGCTTCATTCGCTTACGCCCACACCAACCTGAATACGCCCGATCTCGTCTGATCTCGGAAGCTAAGCAGGGTCGGGCCTGGTTAGTACTTTGATGGCAGACTGCCTGGGAATACCAGGTGCTGTAAGCTTTTTTCCGCTTTTACCTGACGTATTTACATGTATAAATAAGGCTCAGTGGGTGGCTTCATTCGCTTACGGCCACACTAACCTGAATACGCCCTTTCTCGTCTGATCTCGGAAGCTAAGCAGGGTCGGGCCTGGTTAGTACTTGGATGGGAGACTGCCTGGGAATACCAGGTGCTGTAAGCTTTTTTCCGCTTTTACCTGACGTATTTACATGTATAAATAAGGCTCAGTG
>NC_070649.1:12129560-12134560 GCF_947347685.1 Pleuronectes platessa | reverse complement strand
AAAGGGCAAGACAAGGTTATTAGATGGCTTCAAAATCGAAAACACTCGGGTGACTGCCAAGGAAGTTCGCAGCAATGAAATTGTTGTTTAATTTCTAAACTTGCCATCTTATATCACTGATGCTGAAATTAGGCAGAAACTCTCAACGTGGGGCGTGAGGGCGATTTCGCCCATCAAAAGAAGGAAATGGCCTGGGACAGACGTGGTGGACGGGACAAGGTTCTGTAAAGTACAATTTACTGAACTTGTACAGTCGCTGCCCTACTCAGCAAAGTTCGAGACACTAGACGGAGGGGAGTACTTCCGTGTAATTCATGACAGGCAGGTGAAGGTCTGCAGGCTGTGCATCCAGCGAGGACATATTTTGAGAGAATGCCCAGACTTCAACTGTTATAAATGCAAGCGCCAGGGACACTATGCTAGGGAGTGTGACTTGCAGGGGGGGAGGCGCGGAGAGGAGAGGACGGTGGACGCGGAGCCAGCCGGCGGCGACGAGCGCGTTTCCTGGTCCGAGGAGGAGCAACGACAGCAGGACGAGGACACCGGAGCTGCCAGCGGGGGTGAAATTACCCCATCCACCATCGGCAGCAGTGCGGATGGAGTGTCCGGTGAGACGGGTTGCATGACGGGAGGAGCATCCGGGCAAAGTATGGAGGAAGGTGCTAGCAAAGCGCCCAAAACTCCCTCAGCCCGGGCGAGTGAACGAAGAGGCGACCGACCAGGAGAGGTGGAGGCCCCGGATTGCAGTGAGGCTCCAAGGGACGGCGGGGCTGCTGCTGCTGCTGCTGCTGCTGCTGCTGCTGCTGCGACTGCTTCACCTAAGGAGCCAGACGATTCGAGCATGGAGGTGGTGGAGACAAGAACATCGGGAGAAGGAGAGTCGATGGACTACGAGGCGGTGAAAGCCAGCAGGAAGAGAATGAGAAAAAAGAGGGACAAAAGGGAGCCAAAAGAGCGGAAGGTATGAACAATCGAGCATCTCTGGAAAGCTGTGTTTTTCTTTTCACCATTACTATGGTCATAATAACATCCTTAAATGCAAACGGCCTAAGGAACATGATCAAAATAGAAAGAACGATTGAACTCTGTAAATCTGACATACTGTGCCTTCAAGAAACGCATTGGGATAATGAACTTGTGGAAACCCTTGGAAAGATTTGGAAAGGGCCCATATTTATAGACAATGGGAGTGCGAAGGCATGTGGAGTGGCAATCCTTGTCAGAGAGAGGTCTGTTAGTGGTGTCAAGCAAACCTTTTGTGGAGGGAATGGACGTGTGATAGCGATAGAATTTGTCCACAATAAAAACACATACAAATTAATCAATATCTATGCACCAAACGTGGAGGAACTGAGAAAGGGTTTTTTTGAGGACTTGGAGGTTCTGTGCACGGGAGATTGTATGATGGTTGGTGACTATAATGTAAAATTATCAAGACTAGATTATTCAAATAATGTAAAATACAGGTATGATGGGTCAAGGAACTTTTTGAAAAGCATGATGGCAGAACACAAAATGGTGGACGTATGGAGGGAGGAAAATGCAGAACGAAAAGTGTTTTCGCGGAGGCAGGTGGTTATGGGGACCCTTAGACAGAGTAGAATAGACCTCGTCCTAGTTAAGGAAAACATTGTCAGCCAAATAAAAGAGGTGAAATATAATTTTACCACTCTTAGTGATCATGCAATCCTGTCGCTGAGGTTAAAGGACGTATGTATAAGGAATGTAGGTGGAGGAATGTGGTGCCTAAACAACAGCTTATTAAGAGAGGATTCATATAAAGAGATGATAGCAAAATGTATCAAAGAAGAAATAGAGAACAGATTAAACAAAGATAATATTTGTATTTGGTGGGAAAATTTGAAAGAAAAAGTTAAAAAGAAAAGCATATACTATTCCAAGCAAAAGAACTTCAGAATGGATCAGGTAGAGAAAGAGATACAAAATAACTTAAACGAAGAAGCAGGGAAAGCAGACAAAGATGGAAATTATAATATACAAGATTATCTGAAGATGAGAAGGCAACTAAAAGATTGTGAGAAAAATAAATGTGATGGGGCGATAGTAAGGAGTAGAGTACAGTATGCTGTAGAGGGGGAAAGGTGCACAGCGTACTTTCTAAACCTGGAAAAAAATAAGCAGGAAAATAATTATATAAACGAACTACAGAATGAAAATGGGGAGAAGGTAAATGATTTGGTTAGCATCTTGAATACAGTGGAAGGCTTCTATAAAAACTTGTATAAAAAAGGGAATACAGAAAAAGTATGTATTGATGAGGTCTTGAGTGGTGTGGATGCAAGGATATCAGCAGACGAGCAAGACATGTGTGACAGAGAGATTACAGTAGAAGAAATACAAATAGCAATTAAAAATGCAAAAAACAATAAAAGCCCTGGTTCAGATGGCCTGAGCAGTGAATTCTACAAAGAGTTTGCTGATGTGTTGGCACCCATACTGCTAATGATATATCAAAGCATGGAAGAGGGACAACTGGTTCCAGAATCCATGGCTACTGGGGTAATCACAATATTATTTAAAAATAGAGGGAGTAGGTTGGAGTTAGGGAATTATAGGCCAATTAGTTTATTGAATAGTGACTATAAGATATTAACAAGGGTTTTAGCGTATAGGATTAAGAAGGTAATGGGAGGAATAATATCACCGACACAGGCATATAGTGTCGAAGGGAGAGACATAGCAGATATAATAGGGACAGTGAGGGACGTTGTTAGGCACATGAAAGAACAGTCTGGGATTGTGTTGAGTGTAGATTTGAATAAGGCTTTTGATAGAGTGGAGCATGAGTTCTTGTTTCGGACTATGAAAGAATTTGGGTTTGGGGATAGAATAGTGAGTTGGATCAGGCTGCTGTATAAGGAAGCTAAGAGTAGGGTCAAATGTAATGGTCTGATGACAGACACCTTTGCTTTGGAGAGGTCAGTGAGACAGGGCTGTCCTTTATCAGCACTGTTGTATAGCATGTCTATCGAACCCTTTGCTGTCCTTATAAAAAAAGATAGTAATATAAAAGGAATACAAATACCAGGTGAGAAAATTAATATAATTCAACAATATGCGGATGACATGACAATAACAGTAGAAAATATGGACAGCATCAATATAATTATGAAACACATGGGAACATATGGGAGGGCAGCAGGGGCTAAAGTGAATATAGAAAAATCGGAACTAATGTGTATAGGTCAGGAGGGGGATAGGGTTGACAGTATGATTGCATTTAGAGTGGTGGACTGCATCAAAGTTTTAGGAGTAAACATAGGTCCAAACGAAAAGGAAGCAAGAGATATCACTTGGACAAGAGTGATAAATAAGATAAAACACACTTTAAATGCATGGAAGCAGAGGAAATTGAAATTAAAAGGTAAGGTAATAGTTGTTAATTCCTTATTATTATCCAAATGTGTGTATGTTTTGGGCGCACTAGATCTTCCGGTAGGGGTTCTATCTGAATTAAATCAGCTGACTTCAAACTTCTTGTGGGATGGGAAGGGTGCGAGGATATCCCACAAAACGTTGATAGCAGGGTACAGTGAGGGAGGGCTAAAACTGGTGGACATTGACACAAAACGTAAAGCACTGAGGGTTAAAACAGTGAAGAAGTATCTCCATGATGTGAATGACTATGGGTGGAAACAATTCTTTAAAATGTATGTTCAGATGGCTGGTAGATGTGGAGAGAATAGTCTGCTTATGGTTTTGAAAGAACCAATGTATGAAAAAGTGCCTTCTTTCTACCAAGAGGTGTTCAGAGCGTGGGGAGAATTCCTACCCAACATATCATACAACTGTAGTAATGTAACCGAAGTAATGAATAATCCCGTTTTTCTCAATCCTATAATACAGCATAACAACAAAATGCTATACAATAAGGTTTTCATGGATGCAGGAATTAGGCAAGTAAAGGACATGGTCTATGAGTTTGTGCCTGGGTTTCTGCCTGGGCAGGCAATGGTAGACTGCGTAAGAGAATGGGATGAGGATGCTAGGAGAGATATGATTGTAAAAATGTATGATATAATTAAGGGGAGTATGCCTGTAGACTGGAGGTATTTGATTGAGAGAGAGTGTGTGAGGACAGGGGATGGACCTTTACCTAAACTAGTGTTTGTTAAAAATGATGCAAAAAAAGAGTTTAAAGAATTAAAAGTAAAAAACATATATTTAGAACTGATAGCGAAACTGTTGAAAAGACCGGCATCAGAACAAATGTGGGAGAGGGTTCTGCCAGGTATGAATGTACAGTTGATATGGGAAAACCTCCAAATCAAATATAATGCAATAGAATGTGAAAACAATGACTTCATGACGAGACACAACAGGATCTATGTAAACACGGTGCTGCATCAGATTAACAAAGAGAACAAAAGAGAATGTGACGTGTGTGAAACTGAGCCAGAAGACTTGTTACATATATATATCCGATGTGAATGTCTACGTAGTTTTGTTTTGAAGTTAAAAGATATGCTGTTTAAAAACTGGGAAATGGGTTTTGTAAAGGCATATGAATGGAACAAAATGTTGCTGTTTGGAGTAAATGGGAAAAGGAAAGATGTGAATGTTCGTTTGTTTAATTTTGTGTTAAGCCATGTAAGGTATGCTATTATGTCAAGAAGGAATCTTGCTCATTTTGAGGGGAAAAAGGTGCATGTGTGGGATTTGTTTGAATCGGTTGTCAGGAGAAATGTGGGTTTGATCTTTAAATATGGTGCTGAGGACTTTGCTGAATGTTTTATTGACGGGTGTGGCTTTATATCTGTAACATCGGAAGGGAAACTAGCATTTAATTTCTGAGTGTGCCTCTATGTTTATCAGGCGCACGTGTTATTATTAAGTGATTTATTTTTCTTTCTTTTTTATCATTTTTTGAGTTTTGTTATCCCTTAACATGAATGTGATTCCTGTGTGTATGTCATTGTTTTGTGTAAATATTTACAGATGAATGTCGTTTGTATATATAAATTGGTATTTTTGATAAT
>NC_070649.1:12114560-12117060 GCF_947347685.1 Pleuronectes platessa | reverse complement strand
AATACGGCTCAGTGGGTGGCTTCATTCGCGTACGGCCACACCAACCTGAATACGCCCGATCTCGTCTGATCTCGGAAGCTAAGCAGGGTCGGGCCTGGTTAGTACTTGAATGGGAGACTGCCTGGGAATACAAGGTGCTGTAAGCTTTTACCTGACGTATTTACATGTATAAATAAGGCTCAGTGGGTGGCTTCATTCGCTTACGGCCACACCAACCTGAATACGCCCGATCTCGTCTGATCTCGGAAGCTAAGCAGGGTCGGGCCTGGTTAGTACTTGGATGGGAGACTGCCTGGGAATACCAGGTGCTGTAAGCTTTTTCCACTTTTACCTGACGTATTTACATGTATAAATAAGGCTCAGTGGGTGGCTTCATTAGCTTACGGCCACAACAACCTGAATACGCCCGATCTCGTCTGATCTCGGAAGCTAAGCAGGGTCGGGCCTGGTTAGTACTTGGATGGGAGACTGCCTGGGAATACCAGGTGCTGTAAGCTTTTTCCACTTTTACCTGACGTATTTACATGTATAAATAAGGCTCAGTGGGTGGCTTCATTAGCTTACGGCCACACCAACCTGAATACGCCCGATCTCGTCTGATCTCGGAAGCTAAGCAGGGTCGGGCCTGGTTAGTACTTGGATGGGAGACTGCCTGGGAATACCAGGTGCTGTAAGCTTTTTCCGCTTTTACCTGACGTATTTACATGTATAAATACGGCTCAGTGGGTGGCTTCATTCGCGTACGGCCACACCAACCTGAATACGCCCGATCTCGTCTGATCCCGTTCAGGTGTGCAAGCAGGAAGTGAGCAGAGAGCAGAGAGCAGTCGAGTGTTTGTTGGGACCGCGTGTGCTTGTGAGGCATAAGGTGCATTTGTGATAGTTTTATGTGTGATTCATTTCCCCTGCAGCCTGGCTGTTTGGGGGATTGTTTCATACTTTCTGTGATTGGATGGATAATTTGATAAATGACAAAATAGAAGGTAAGGCCACTTTGATTAATGCAGAACCCGAGATTGATTATGCTTCTAGTGATTGGGGGGAAGAACTTGTGAAGGAAAACATGGATGTTAAGGACAGTTTGGCACATGTAGAACGGGAGAATGATTCTGGAAATATTGAAGCCAGCGAGAAAGGAATAACCCAGGAGATCAATTCCGTAATTAGGCCTATTGATAAAGCAAGCATGGCGAATGGTAGGAGAGATAAAGAGAGACAGGGAGAAAGTGAGGGTGATTGTGGCTATAAAAAGGAGCTGACATTGATTGTAGAGCCCGTCGGTGAGGATTACATTACCATGATGGAACTGTTGCGGGAAATCAAGGAAAAGTGTGGGATTGTTCTGGCATGCAGGGTCAAAAGTATGAACACTTACGAGATCACCATGCAGGAGGGAAAGGGCAAGACAAGGTTATTAGATGGCTTCAAAATCGAAAACACTCGGGTGACTGCCAAGGAAGTTCGCAGCAATGAAATTGTTGTTTCATTTCTAAACTTGCCATCTTATATCACTGATGCTGAAATTAGGCAGAAACTCTCAACGTGGGGCGTGAGGGCGATTTCGCCCATCAAAAGAAGGAAATGGCCTGGGACAGACGTGGTGGACGGGACAAGGTTCTGTAAAGTACAATTTACTGAACTTGTACAGTCGCTGCCCTACTCAGCAAAGTTCGAGACACTAGACGGAGGGGAGTACTTCCGTGTAATTCATGACAGGCAGGTGAAGGTCTGCAGGCTGTGCATCCAGCCAGGACATATTTTGAGAGAATGCCCAGACTTCACCTGTTATAAATGCAAGCGCCAGGGACACTATGCTAGGGAGTGTGACTTGCAGGGGGGGAGGCGCGGAGAGGAGAGGACGGTGGACGCGGAGCCAGCCGGCGGCGACGAGCGCGTTTCCTGGTCCGAGGAGGAGCAACGACAGCAGGACGAGGACACCGGAGCTGCCAGCGGGGGTGAAATTACCCCATCCACCATCGGCAGCAGTGCGGATGAAGTGTCCGGTGAGACGGGTTGCATGACGGGAGGAGCATCCGGGCAAAGTATGGAGGAAGGTGCTAGCAAAGCGCCCAAAACTCCCTCAGCCCGGGCGAGTGAACGAAAAGGCGACCGACCAGGAGAGGTGGAGGCCCCGGATTGCAGTGAGGCTCCAGGGGACGGCGGGGCTGCTGCTGCTGCTGCTGCTGCTGCTGCGACTGCTTCACCTAAGGAGCCAGACGATTCGAGCATGGAGGTGGTGGAGACAAGAACATCGGGAGAAGGAGAGTCGATGGACTACGAGGCGGTGAAAGCCAGCAGGAAGAGAATGAGAAAAAAGAGGGACAAAAGGGAGCCAAAAGAGCGGAAGGTATGAACAATCGAGCATCTCTGGAAAGCTGTGTTTTTCTTTTCACCATTACTATGGTCATAATAACATCCTTAAATGCAAACGGCCTGAGGAACATGATCAAAATAGAAAGAACGATTGAACTCTGTAAATCTGACATACTGTGCCTTCAAG